>NC_057401.1:51758609-51761595 GCF_019320065.1 Cervus canadensis | reverse complement strand
CTCTCTGCCATAAGGGTGGTGTCATCTGCATATCTGAGGTTATTGATAGTTCTTCCAGCAATCTTGATTCCATTTTGTGCTTCCTCCAGCCCAGGGTTTCTCATGATGTACTCTGCATAGAAGTTAAATAAGCAGGGTGACAATATACAGGCTTGATATACTCCTTTTCCTATTGGAATCAATCTGTTGTTCTATGTCCAGTTCTAACTGTTGCTTCCTGACCTGCATACAGGTTTCTCAAGAGGCAGGTTAAAATACACACAGCGTATTTTACCTCTCCATATCTGTATCTATTTATTATAACTATTATAATTCATACCTCATGTCAGACTCATATTTATTTTCATGTAGAAAGAATAAGTCGTTGCAAGTCAGATATTATGGAAAAACCCAAACAAGCTTATTGACCAACCCAACACTTACTCCTTTTCTACTAAGAATGAAAAGCATTAGTTGCTCAATGGCACAACTCTTTGCCATACCGTGGACTGTAGCCTTCCAGGCTCATCTGTCCATGGAATTCTCCAGGCAGGAATACTGGAGTAGTAGACATTCCCTTCTTCAGGGGATCTTCCAGACCTAGAGATCAAACTCAAGTCTCCTGTGTTGCAGGCAGATTCTTTACTGTCTGAGCCACCAGTGAAGCCCACACAATTTATTAGAAAGCATAAAATTTCAGAATCCTAAGAGATCAACCTAAAGCTGAATGAAGGTATTGCATGATAGAAATAATATTTTAGGTACAAAAAAGACATTTACTATAGTACATGTTATGTAAAAAAAAAGTGGAGCATTTGAATCAAGAAAAAATTAAGCAGATAAACTTGTCAGCTTGCCTTAGAAATTTATCATGGACTTGCTCAAGAACTAAATAGATCCAGAGTTCTGTCTAAATACCTCTGATAAATTGTCCTTTCAAAGCTTGATTTCAACAGCATACATCAGTTTTACTCTAGGATTTCTTTGGCAATTAAAGAAACCCATTGGGTTCCTCAATCCACTATTTTAAATTTAATTGAAACAAGGAAATCAGAGGAAAAAATTAACATGGTTATCTTTGCTAAGAAATGTGTACATCTTAGCTACATTTTATCACTTGTTAAATATTAAATATTTAAAGAAAAAAAAAAGAATGGGATCTGTATTTCCAGAGAATCTATGTATAAGAGATAGGGAAAGCAAAGGATAATGAGCTAGGAAGTTACTTATTTTACATAAATTGAAAAAAAAATCAAAACAAAAGATAAAAATACATAATAGATTTATTATATTGACACTGACAAATGTGAAGCTATTTAGTGACTCCATACCAAAAACAAAGAAAAAATATACTCTTGTCTACACCTTCATTTACAGACTGGCATAAAACACAGAGAAGTTCATAGACTATAAATTGTAATGTGATGTATCAACTCATTTTAAAGGTCAGAAGTTATTATGAAAAATATATAACTGGTATCCCTTATATATATGCAAACATCTTTACCATTCTATCTCATGAAGCATTGTCTTTTTTCTTAAGTAATGTAAGAAAACTATTTTATTTCACATGGCATTACTGTTCAATAATAAAACATTTGGTAGAAAATAACTTGAAACAACACGTTTCAAAATAGTGAATAGGTAGTGAAGCAGTTTGGGAGATCTTCAGTAATGCTACACACTTGACCTATCTTTGGTAATCTTTGTTTTCATGACATTAGACCAATGACTGCATGTGACCAAAATTCTTAGCACATATTTTCATTTTCTTGTGCTTTGGTTGGAAACTGCTCTCACAATTAACAGCATTAACAGAGTCACTGTCCTGAAATCTTGGAATTCAGGGACAGAGCCAGTGACTGGATGTGAATGACCTCTCTACTCAAACCCAGAGATATGACAACTCCTTTGAAGATATGTGGCATTTGAAAACTTTGATCATGAAGAACCATCAAAGCTCTATGATCTAGGAAGAGTGCATGTGATACTAAAACAGAGCCCCTTCCATAGATGGCAATTTTGCTCATGCTTTAATGGAGTTTCTGGCCTGAGAATATGTTATGTCAGAGACATTATTTTTGTCTATAATTTTAAATTTTGGAGGTAAAAATAGGAAGTCAAATCATTGATTAATTCATCATTCACTGGCATTTTTAAAAAATCAAGCAGCTTCCTAAGCCAAGGGGATACCGAAAAAAGAATGCTATAGACACTTTAATCTTTAATAACATTATTTGAGATTTCACTGGTTCTGAGGGAAATTAATCTCTGTAGGAAGTCTTGATTCTCTTTACACCAGTAAAGATTCTATGATGTGCTGCACAGATACACCTTCAGAAATGTGGTTTTATTCCCCAAGCTCTTGAGGGCTTTTTCAGCAGGCAACCCTGCTTTATTTTCCCTTCTCTAACTACATCACTCTGTGTGAAGTGACTAATTAATCTACACTATGTATATTAGTCTCACGGAAGTTATCATTCTAATTTCACAGGTGACTCATTTCTGGACCCTCATTCCATCATAGCCTACTACTGTTGACTATTTCAGCTTCCCAGTGTCCATGAGGTCAGCTGGAGATTGTCTGAACTACATGTCAGCCTAACCTTTCCCAGGGTCTTCTCCTCTTTCCTTCCTTTTCTGTCTACTAGTATTCACTCTAAAACAATTCTCTACCCACTAATATCTATCACAGACAGCTGCTTCCCAGAGAACCCTGCTTGGGATAAACTCAATCCATCTATATTGGTAGAAGCACACCTAGTCTAACACCCTTGTATATTTTGCCCTTGCCACCTATTTTGCTTCCTTTGATTCACTTTGGATGAAAAATAGAATAGCAATAGTCCAGGCAGCTAATACAAATGAGTGCTATGGTCTTCCCATTTATCTCTACCCAAACCCCAAAGTTACAAAGTTATGTGCCAACATGAGAAAGAATGTAGCCCCTGAATTCACACTCCATGGTTACAATCCTCATGGACACTGTACATGGTTTAAATGTGGA